>NC_044323.1:215098306-215143306 GCF_007399415.2 Gopherus evgoodei
TAAGCACATAATAAAACCAAACCCACTGAACGTTATAGTATTAGCAATTTTTCTACAAAATAGAAATGTATCAACTTCGTTATCATACAGTGCTTATTAGGCTTCTCCTTTTGCATAGCTATGTATTTAATTGTTTTTGGTATTTCATCTGGATTCCTGCTAACTGGACTATGAAGAAGGCTCACCTTTATTTTTTTTAAGATGTGAAATTTTATTTTATTTTCTAAATAGTTTCTCTAGACAATCAACTTCTGAAACCAATAGAAGTGTAGGTCTGTGTATTATAGAAGTATTTATGATCTTTTCAAGGAATTTTTTCACCAAGGCAGAAAATATCCTTTTAATAAGCCCTTTTTACTACAAGATGCTATTATTGGTCTCTTTATTGTTGTTTTCATATTTTCAACATAAACATAACGCTACAGAAGATACAGAGAGAGAAACAAAGGACAGAAATGCACAAAACTGAAATGTTATATAA
This sequence comes from Gopherus evgoodei, assembly GCF_007399415.2. Taxonomy (NCBI): domain Eukaryota; kingdom Metazoa; phylum Chordata; order Testudines; family Testudinidae; genus Gopherus; species Gopherus evgoodei. The sequence goes on from NC_044323.1 coordinate 215,098,788, forward strand.
TCTTCTAAAATGATTAATAAAATTAAAACTGCCTGTCAAGGCAAAATGAAAAGCAATTTTGGCTTGCAATCTTCATACTGGCTATGCAAAAGCAGCCAAATTCATTTACTGCATACTGTCTACAGCTTACATGCATTCAGAAATGCCAAAGAAGGTGCTTTGATTAGAAATAATGCAATGTTGAAATGCAGCCTAAAAACTAAACACTGCTGAAGTTGTTACAACTTTTCTGAGTGCCTGGAGAAAATTTTAGAAAACCTTATTAAAATAGAGGAAAGAGCCAACATAAGAACACACTGGCTATTATAAATACGTTGAGAATACACAATACCCTTCCCACTAAAGATTCCATTAATTAGAGCAAATAACAACTAGAGGGACTGCCAAATAAAGGGCACAGTCTGCATGTGCAGAAGTCTTATTGCGGCCAATGGGACTTACGCACAAACATCAGAGATAATCTATGGCCCCCTAAAGATTAAGAGGTTATTTGACTATAACTAGTATGTAACTTATGTAACCTTGAGTGGAAATCAGAACTCAAAATTAAAAATAAAGCAGAACTATTAGATGGAAACGGGGATTTTTCAAAGGCGCCTAAGGGAGTTAGGCTCCTATGTCACATGGAAATTCAGTGGGAGTTGGGTGCTTGACTTTTTTAAAAGTCCCAGTCCAAAATGATAAAATGTTTAGTTCATTTGTAACACTCATTGCTGTCAATTTCATCTAGATGAATTCCATTTGGAGAAGAAAGAGGGTAGGCACAGCATCCATGACCTTCCTTTGCATTTGACTGTGATGCAAATCATACACTGTCATGGTTGGAAGGAACTTCAGGAGGTCATCTAGTCCAACCCCCTGCTCAAAGCCGGACCAATCCCCAAACAGATTTTTGCCTCAGATCCCTAAATGGCTCCCTCAAGGATTGAATGCATAACCCTGGGTTTAGCAGACCAATGCTCAAACCACTGAGCTATCCCTCCAGTTTTTAAAAACATCCATGGTCAGTATCAAAGTTGGTCTCTAATATACACTGTATTTTACTGTTGATAAAGCATCATGTTGTTGATAAGCAAATAGCCCCAAAAATACTGTTATTCAGTATTTAAATTGACTTAATTTGTTTTAACTCAATTCACTTTCAAAGTGAATTAAACTAAACCAAATGAAGTCCACTTCAATTCTGAATGAGGGTGTTCACAGAGGGAGTTAATGTGATTTAGCTAATCCACTTCAAATTCACACCGTTAATTTGGATTAACTTTCCTGGATGCCTCCCTCATCCCCCCGCCCCCGGAGACAACCCTGAAATTATGATGGTGAGTTGTGTGAAATCACCAGAGGTATGGAAAGGCAATATTGGTTCCTTCCAGTGGGAAATATGCCTGACTTTTGCTACTCTAGTCCAATAAAGAGTGCTCGACTGGATTCCCATTTGCTTCTAGCGTTCCAGGTAATGGCAATGGCCAAGAGCACTTTGTATTATTTATTCTTGGGTAGGAGGCTGTAAACTTCTCTCCCTGATGTGTGGTTCACCAAAGCGCTCCATACCCTTTGTTACCTCAAGACTTGATTACCACACTCTACTGAGTTTCTCCTTCAGACTGCTTCAGAACTTGAGCTGTTGGAGAATGTGCAGACCCATTTGCTGAGGAGTGTTCATTGCAGAGAGCACATTACTCCAGTGCTCTGCGATCTGTACTAAATCCTAGTTTCCTTCCAGACCCAATATAATGTGTTGATTTAACCCTTCAATTCATAAATCAGTTGGAATCTGCTTACAACAGATATCGCCTTTCTCTTCTTGCGACACTTTGTCATTTGAGATCCTTACTCTAATAGTTCTACCTGCTTTAATCATGTGGAGATTGGAGGTGTCCTAGTGAGGGATCTTCAGTTGTGGAACGTACTCTCCTTATTTTAGCATAGCTCAAATTGGTTGACCTTGATGTTACAAGCTCCATTTGTTCTTCTAATTTTTTTTGGCTGGACAAGGAGGAACTTTGTTTGGTGATCCAGAGGAATTTTGGAGAGTTTTATTATTATTTTGCATGCTGACCCTAATCAGTGCTGACATTTTTATAAGGACTGTTCTGCTCAGGCACAAGAACGATGCAGTTTTATAAGCTGAAATAAGCATCAGCAGCTAATATGGTCTCTGCTCTTGCATAAAGTTCTTTGTCATGAAAGCCTACAAACGCTTACACAGGGGTTCCATCAAATTAGGGTTGCCAACTTTGGTTGAATGTATTCCTGGCAGTTTCCTGAATGTTTCATCACATGACAATCTTTAATTAAAGATTAACCTTTAATTCTTGGAGACTCCAGGACAATCCTGGAGGCTTGGAAACCCTACATTAAATCCTCCTCCCTTAATATCGTCAAGCAAGCTGTGGGTGTCATCCTCACATAGCAGTAGCATTTGTTTATGCCATTTTAGGTCACCTGATATCAGACCTTTATTATCTCATATGACATCAATATTTCATAGTTTTTGTATGCTCCACTTCTATCAGAAGAATTACATAGGGGAGCATCACCTTTGCTTATTTCTGCTTTCAGACAGACAGACACAAGTCTGACATATGGAAGCAATGAGAAGTTGTCAACTAGAACCATCTTCTTGTTTTCTGCCCCAGGTCCTCACCCTCTCTATAATTAAAGTGTCAGTAAGATATGGCAGGGAAACGGCTTTATAGCTTACCCCAAAATGCTTCTGCCCCTTAAAACATAAGGACATAGCCATTTTCCCAGTCGCCACAGACTACAGTTTGTTGATCCAGATCATATTTGCAGTTGGAAGCAATGAAATTCTCTTTTTTGATTTCTTACGGGCAGCACTTCAAGTGCTGCCTGATGGCAGGTCTACACTTAAAACATTGCAGTGGCGCACCTGCACCACTGTAGCTCTTAAGTGAAGATGCTCCTAAGCCGAGGGGAGAGCTTCTCCTGTTGGCACAGTTAATCCACCACCCAACAGGTGGTAGCTATGTCAATAAGAGAAGCTCTCCCATCGACATAGCACTATCTGCATTGGGGGGAAGGAGTAGGTTGATATAACTGTCACTCAGAGAGTGTGGATTTTTCACACCCTTGAGCAACATAGTTATACCAATATAGGCCCGTAGTGTAGAGCTGGCCTGAGTGTGCTCTATAAAGCCCTGTCCCATGAGTACTGTAGATGTCCTCCAGGTAGAAATCTGATAGTAGTCCAGGTAAATGTGAATAGTGAACTGATTGAGTCACAGGATACTAATAAAGATGCAGCAGTGCCAGTTTCTCACTAGACTACTGTGTTTCAAGAAAAAAAAAAGAAGTCAACCTCTTCTAGTCCAAAAACAATAAATAAATCAATGAGTCCAATTTACTCAAGAAATTTGGGCTACCTCTTTTATAAGAGATTTTTTCTTGACCTCTTTAGTATTTTCAAGTTACCACCTCAGCAACCATTAGTTCTCTACAACAAGTTCTCTTCCCATCACATTTATACATGTAGTTTGGGGTAGGTCTCCCACTAGCAGAGTCTTCTCATATTTCAACATGACACTAAAAGTAGACACTACTCCACAGCATTTTGTCAGCTCACCCTGATTGAAAGATCTTCCCTGAGGCTCCTTCCTTAATATAATGAAGAATTTTTGCCTTCTCTTTCAAAAGAGAAACTCTTTGTTGCTCTTCTCTGGGGTCACTGTATACTGGTGCAGAATAACAGGTGCAAGACAAGTCTCTCTTTCACATTAAATTTTAGTAAGTTTCAATTCCCTATGGATGTTTCACACCATTGTTAAATTACTCAGTTTTAACTACTGACAAGATCAAATTAACAAGGAAAAATGGAATATAAAATTATACAAATTGTAATATGGGTGTGGAACTCAGAAGTGCTGGTAAGAAAACGAACTTTGGCCCAATTCAGAAAGGTACTTGGGAGAAGTAAGATTACAACAGTGACATTATTATTGTTGTGGAGTATTTTACAGCCTTATGTTTATGATATTCATGTTTCTGTTGGCTCACTTTGGGAACTAACTCCCAACATGTGCAGTGTCACAATTCTGTTCACTGTAGCTCTTCAAATGCCTTTGATCATGCTACCAGCCCCAATATTGGCAACGTTTAAGCTTGGACATCATACAAATATCTGAAAGTGTTTTCTTTGTTAGATTTCACTGCTAAATTACGTAGGGTTTAGATACCTCTGCATCTTTTTAGCTGAAAATGTACCACTTCAATCATTTAACATTTTTAGTAAATAATGCTTCTAACACCTCTTGCATATAAAACAGCTCTCTGCCATTCCTTAGTTTCTTTTACAGAAAACATTTCATATGCCCGGAAAGTTACTTAAATTGGAGATCCATTTGTCAGCCATAACTGTGTTTCAATAAATAGTGCATTATAATCAGTAAACCAAAAGCTAGATATATTTGTATGCATACCTGTTTTCATATAATTTCTGATACGCAGCAATGCAAACAACCACAGTTAACAGATGTTACCCTCTAATCTATACTTTCATTTTTTGCTTTGCAGTTCCAGAGATTTCCATCTAAGATCTAAATCAAAAATAAAATAAAATTAAAATATTCCTATTTCCGTACAGTGGCAATACAAAAACATCAATAGCAACACTTTGGTTGTTAAGGCCCCAGTATCTTTGATTGATAAACCAGTAGTTTCATAGGACCCTGATTTAAATCAAAGTGAAGCCTGGTGCTATTACAGCAGGTTACATGGCTCCAAAAGTCCAACACAGCTCCAGATTCTGTAACCTTGAGGACATGCCACAAGACTCACCTGTTATCCAAGGGACAATACATTGGAGATGGCTTGTCCCATGGACAGGATGAGATAGAAACCATTTTGGCACTGGAATAACTATATAGAAATTTGATTTTCAGTTCTGTTTGATTTTGAAAAATAAGAGTCTAATGGTTCTAATTATGTAGCATGGCTAGAGCAGGGATATGGATGGCTGATAAACCTGATGAGTTAAATTATTATTACTGCATTGTCCCCACATTTTGCTTTCATTCTCCAGTGGTCTGAGTGCCTATACAACCCATTTTCTATTCTCTGCCCACAAAGGACATCAGTGACAAAGGGCAAGATGGTAATGAAAATTGTGACTGCACTGGAGAAACAGGACACAGGGATACCAGAGGAACAAATTGCACCCTTTGAAAGCGTGGGACAGCAGGGAGACCCCTAATGTATACCTCTGAAATATGCAACTAATGAAAGAGCAGTTAAACTCCCGTATTGCAAAGAGAGCATCATAACAGCACCACAACATGCCATGGGTGATATTCTTGTAATACGCAGCACACATCTGTACCATGTCCATTTGTACAATCAGAACAAACCACCGCCTAATCTGGTTAATATGTATCTCAATGGCTTGGCTAGAGCCGTTGCAATGTCACGTGGCACAAGTTTTACACACCCATGATAGCGGTCATAATTTGTTTTCCCCTGTACATAGATTTTAAAAGAAAATTAAAAACTACTAACCCCTAACCTTTCAAAATTGGGAAGGGTTTCCTGACTATTTCATGCCCTTTTAAGCCAATGGGACTCAAGAAGTTAAATCCTTGTTCAACTGGTGGAAAGTTTACACCTCCAAGGCTGACTAGTTTTACTTATCACCCCATACTTAAGTTACTTTTTACACCTCCAAGGCTGACTAGTTTTACTTATCACCCCATACTTAAGTTACTTTTGTGACTAGGTACCAGAGGATCAGCTTCAGAATGTCCTGCAATGAAGACAGATTTATTTTGGAAATCATACATGGTTAAGCATTAGCGTGGGATATAGCAGACCAAAGTTCAATTTAAGCTTTGCCACAGAATGCCTGTGTGACCTTGGACAAGTCATTTAGTTTCTCTGGGTTCCACTTCCCCATCTGTAAAATGAGGATAATAGTACTTCCTACCTCACAGGGGTGCTGTGAGGATAAATACATTAAAGACTGTGAGGTGCCCAAATACTATGGTCATGGGGGCCACACTTAGAGTGAGATGTTTGAGAGACAGACTTTCACATTCCAATGAATAGTGCAGAAAAATTAAAAGTTACTAATTTTAAAAAAATATGTCTGTCTTTGCATGAAAATACTGAAGTTACTAATTATCTGCATGAAGTACAGGATTTCAGCTGTAAGGAATTAGTTATGAAAAGCGATGGCAATTTTTCTAACTCATCCACTGTCACCTGGTCCCCCTCCACATTCACCCATGCACTCTATGAACTCCTTTAGTGGTGCTGTAGCTTTGCTTTTCAGGATCAGTAATTTTAAATGGCTTAAAATCTACTCATGGTTTAACAATGGAAGAACTGGGTGGACTTTGAAAACTATTTTCTTCATGAGGGAGCAATGGTTTGTATTAATTTTCCTGTCAGTAATCAAGCAGAAAAATGTTCCATGTTGTTCCTTTTAATATACTTCAGAAATGATGAAAACCTGTCTTTTCATTCAGGAATTTCTGAAAGGATGGGAGTCAGGACGGTGTATGGTCATTATATTTTAATTAAGGCTAAGATGTAGTCACAGGTATTTTTAGTAAAAGTCATGGACAGGTCATGGGCAATAAACAAAAATTCATGGACTGTGACCTGTCCATGACTTTTACAATATAAATACCCCTGACTAAAACTTAGCTGCTCCAGGGGCCCCAGGTGCTGGTGCTCTGGGGGTCCTGGTGGCTGAGAGCTAGCACCTGCACTGGCCAAAGGGGCTGATTGCCCCAAGCCACTCCTGCTCTGGGGCCCCAGGGACTTTCAAAACCTCCGTGACAGAATTGCAGCCTTCATGATAATATTAGTTCTAAGAGTGGGGTGACATTTTCTAAAAACTACACAATTCAACAAAGCTAAAACAAGGGGCCTACCAGAAAGATTGTCAGGTTTTTCAGGGAAAACATGATGTTTTGGTGAGAGCAGAATGGGAAAGTGAAGGAAAAGAGGACTTGTCCCTCTTAGGGTATGTCTGCACTTCAAGATGGAGATGTTCCTTTCAGTTTGGGGAGACATATCCACACTAGTGTTGATCCAGCTACCGTCCTAAAAACAGTGTGGCCATGGCAGTGCAAATAGCAGGAGGCAGTACTTGGGGCAGCTAGCCCATTTGTGAAAGAGTAACCTGACCCCTAAGGGCTGGATCTAGCCAGCCATGATTATGTAATGAGTCACACCTTGGAGAGATCAGATTGATTCCCCTATAAAGAGCAGTGAAGAGGGGAAAGCTCAGGAAAGCGAGAAGGGCTCGAGATACTGACACTGAGAAGATACTGGGACTCAGGAAGCTGTAACAGAGAGGAGCCAGGGAGCAGGAGGCTCCTTTCTAGAAGTTTGGAGCCTCAAGGCCAGTGATGAAAGGCTAAGCTCCAGCTAGGAAGAACAGGGAGGACAGGCTGTGAGAACAGACAGGGACAGAAGAAGAGCTCTGGTTGTAAGAGAGGACACCAGAGCTAAGTATATGGACTGTTATGTGGTGATGGACATTATTTTGGGACCCTGGGGGTGGTGAAGAGTTTTCGGTTACTAAACCAGCCCCTGACAGGGGCTATGTGTTATCTATGTGAGAGCCTGCATGCAGTTGTTAAGGGGCCTGCAAGAGGCTGCTAAAAGAGGTATGGTGCCTGCAAAGCAACCCCTCGCCCTGACAAAGGGGAGATCAGTAAACAGCCAGCGTGCTACACCATCCAAGATACTATGTACATACGCTGCCTGACCAACCCCTCCCCTTATTAGGGCCCTACCAAATTCAAGGTCCATTTTGGTCAATTACAAGGTCATAGGATTTTAAAAATCATAAATTTCATGATTTCAGCTATTTAAATCTGAAAATTCACAGTGTTGTAATTGCAGAGATCCTGACCAAAAAAAGGGAGTTGGGGGGGGGGACACCAATGAACAACTTCTACAAGTGTTATTCCTCTGAAAAGCAGATCTTTGGCAACACTTATGAAGGTCTTTTTGATGGAACCTTTAAAAAGTGAAGATCAGTCAGCTCTTTGTGAACAGTCTCCTACTGGGGGTTAGTTGTCATCTTCCATTGCAGAGTTGGCTGCTTTCCAGAGGTCTTATACATAAATAGTTGTAGAATATTTGAACCATACAGAATGAAAAGTGTTGTGAAAATAAGATTATGTTTAAGTAGCATTTAAAGTATATCCACACTGCACATGTATGTATTTAACAGTTGTATCTGGTAACCCCTTCAACCATCCTCCCAGCATTAGATTCATTAACGGAGATGTTACTTTCAAAATAAATTGTAGGAAGAGATCTACTCACTTCACACTACACAGACCATCATTTTGGTTTAGTATCTGAGCATATTAATTTTCCAAAGGGTAGAATTTAGCCTTTAATTTGTAATAGTTCTCTCTCTATGCCCACAGAAGAGCACCAGCTAAGTCATTTTTTAAGTACATCATTAGGCACTGACCGGTCATTTTAATGTAACAGAAAAAAAGGCACAATGGATTCAGAAAGAAACAGGTCAGTTCATGTATACTCATCTTCATTAATAGACCAATTTCAAGCACGTCCAAGTTGACAGATTATGTTATAAAATTTAAAGCCTGTGAAATTCAACACCCTTTTCTCCACACCAGGTAACTTGCTTTATTCATCTTTGAAATATTTTATAGTTTTTGTAATGGTACTAATTCTCTCTCTCTCTCTCTCTCTGGGAGAGAATGAGTGCATGATAAATAGTATACACAAGTTGAAGAATAAAATAAACGTTGTGATCGAGATTATAAATGAAATTGAGAATTATTCTATTACAATCAACTAAGGAATTTTCCCACTATCAGTCCCAGAAAAACAAGGATGATTGTGAAAATACCAAGATAGATAGCAATTCTAGGATTGCTACCTATGCTCCTACTTCCTACATATAATGCAATCAAATATGACCCAGCAGAAGCTGTACAGTGAAACTGACTAGGATCATCTCAGCTTCATTCTGCTGTTGTTGCTGAAGTATCTAGTACAGTGATAATAGGACTATCCTGGAAATCTTAAAGGGACAGAAGGATCAGAAAGAGTAGGATACTGAGGCACATCAGAGGAGGTAGGGAAGAGGCAAAAGGAGAGAAGCAATAAAGGTGGGGAGAACTTCAGAGCAGTACACTCAGTACACATCACAGGGAATTATATCCATCCCTCCCAGCCAGAGGGAGAAACAATCATGGTGATGTCTGGCCCTCTTTTGGTAGGAAAGGGATTGGAAGGGAGGAAAGAGTATTCCAGCAGAAAAACTCAACAAAGAATGAGAAGTATAAAGATCAGGAAGAGAGAAGCAGAAACTGTGCATGTGAGAGAGAAACAGACATAGGTTTTACACACTTATTATTTCTTCTCAAGAAAAATCAAAGACAATCATAGAAACCTAGGACTGTAAGAAACCTCAAGAGGTCATATAGTCCAGCCCTTTGCACTAAGGCAGGACCAAATATACCTAGACCATACCCGACGGGTGTTCTTAAAACCGGTTCTTAAAAACTCCAATGACAGGGATTTCACAACTTCCCTTCAAAGCCTATTCCAGTGTTTAACTATCCTAAAAATGAAAGAGTGTGAGACAGGGAGGGAGAGAAGATTTAAATTTAAAACGAGACACTGAATTTTTCACTTCCTCCTCTTCAGTATTACTCTATTTGAAAAAGCATTTGGAGTTGTAGTAGAGGAAGATTTCACACACACACACACAGAATCTGCATTACAGGGTCAACACTACAGACTATATTTCTTCCACAGGAGTCGTTTAAATATTTATTAAATGCAGAATATTTGGGGGTGATGAAGATTGTTGAAAGTGCAGTGATCCATCTGACAGAAAAACCTCTGATCTGAATAATTTTAGTAACGGAACTATCCCAAGAGTATCTGAATTCAATAGGTGAAACCCTGGCCCCAAAGAAATCATTGATAAAACACTCATAATTTCAGTGGAGCCAGGATTTCATCAAACAGGTTTGGGAAATACAAGGAGAATATGCTATCCAGTAGATTACACAGATTTTGACTAAAGGAAAAACTGTCCTGTAATATAAAATATTCCAATTCCCAACATCACAAAGAAGAACAAATGCTACAATTTGTTCAAAGTGACTTAAATATGTTTTAAAAGAATAATTAGAAATCATACAGAAAGCTAAGTTCCGACAGACTGATATACTTTAGGCCAATGGAAAAGTGGCTCCACATTTGAATATACAAGAAAGACTCAAGATTTTTCAACTTTTTGCAAAAAACTCACCTTTGTTAATATAAAACCACTGTTTAATGAAAGAAAAGTTCTTATGGTTAAAGAGAGGTTTTATATTAACAATATTAAAGATTTTCCACACCCATGCTGAACTCCATGTTTGTTAGAAAAAGGTAAATCAGCAGCTGCCTTCCTGCTTCTCTCTTCATTGCTTTTACAGCTTAGGCAGAGAGTGTGCAAAGTGCTCAAAAACCTGACCCTTCTCCAGCTTCCCCCGCATGAGTCACCAAACCCTCTTCCAGTCATTTGACTGGACTTCCTGCTGGGATGCAACAGTAAAACAAATGAGATACACCAGTTCTATTCACAGTTAGGGAGGTAATAAGAGTGACAGCTAATTCTATTAAACTTTTAATAAACATCCATATATTACATATACTGATAAAGTGCCAATACACTATATTAATTAAGACAGATGTGCTTCTTTAGTATACATTTTAAAAGACGTTTGAAGAAGCCCATCTTTTCCATGCATGCCGCAGAAATATTTTAAGAGTTAAGGGACAAAAGTCAAAATTTAACAAGGAATAGAGAGAGTTCACAAGTGAATTTCCCCCAGTTCATTCTGCATGTATTAATACATTATATAAAACTCAGACTTGATTCACTGTTTTGCTTGGTTAAAGAAAAGTTATGAGCAAGAATTATTTATTTTACTTATGTATTTCTCCATAAATACAGAGGGGTTTGTTGGTTTTTTTAACATTACAAGAAGTTAGTCTGAATAAAAAACATGATGGAAATAATTCCATTGTTTCATATTATTAAGCCAATATCCCAAGTCCCCCATCAAGTTTGGTCTTTTTAAGACGGTATTAGGAGTTCACCGTTTCTAATCTGGTTTTATTTGCCATTATAAATCTCAGTTCTATTATCTCATCTAGATACACCCAAGTGTTCTCAGAGACTTACCCAAAAAACTCCAAATCTCACATCCATACAGACAATTCTCATGTTTGGTCAATAAAATTTAACTAAAATAACCTTTTCAGTCCACAAACTTTAGTTCCAAGGTTGCCTGCTATCATACTAACTGTGTTAAGAGGACTGCTGTCCCCATAAATTCCTTGGGTTTATTCCACAATGCACATAGGAGACACAACTCCTTTAAATTTCAAGGTGTTCCCATCGCAGCATGGAGGAAGAAAGATTCAGAGACTGTGGAATAATCATCTCCAATCGATCAATTCCCCCCTAAGGTAAAAGTGAAAAAAATAAAAAGTTGAACAATTCCAACTCATCTGCTTTAAGGGAACGTACCCCCAGGGCACATAGTAGGATGATCCCTATCTCCTTCTCCTGATACTTCTTAAGAGGTCATAGATTTCATTTACATTACAGTATTCCCAAATGATATCCCCAGCTAAGGGCCTGACCTCTTACTACAAATACATGGATACAGAATTAGTAGCATGAAGAGTCCACATTTTAAACAAAACAGTCTTCTTCAACTATTAGCCATTTCGGAATGCTATTAGTAACTTGCCACAAATATATGGAACGTATCTTGAGTCATGCTGAGTACACTCAATTATTTTCAGCTTTAGCATAACTGAGTGCAGCTTCTGATGTTAACAAGAGTTAAATCTCTTTAAAACTAGGGCATAATTTAACTAGTCCATTATGTTTTCCTAATTCGGGTATTTAAAACAGACATACCTGTTCTAAGAAAATACATTGTACAGCTCAGAACAATTTGTTTAATCTCAACACACTCAATTGTTCTTGTAGAAAGATTCAGATTCTAGGGTCAGAAGGGACCAATGTGATAAGAGTGACATAAGACAAGAACCATGCTTTTCCTTTGTATTGACCCAATCCATTACATACAATTGTTCCAACTACTGTAACTTCTATTACAGTAAGAAAGCAAAGCAAGCGTTTTCAGAACCACCAGGTATAAGTAAGTTACCCCAATACCATGTGAGCAAGTACTATGTGTTTTTAGCCACCCTTCCCCTCCAAAACACTCACATCCATAAAGTGTTTCCCATACACAGATCTGAAACTTCAAATCACAGAATGGGTCTTACACAGACAGAGCACTAACATGAAACACCATCTTATCCATATGCCCTTATATTCCGCAGCTTATTTTATAAAGAATGTGAATTAAGATCCTTTTCAAACTATATTAAGCAAAATATATAAAGAGGTTTGAGTGTTTTATTAAAATTGTAGCTTGAAAGCCAAATGTAACTGTTGAATAAATAAATAATGATAATCTGTTATACCTCCCATTCAGTTCATTTCTAAATGGTAATTAAGGCAAGCACCAAATAATAAAAACAGCAAGTATTTTAAGAAAATAATTTTAGCTGATGCAGAAAATTCACTACCTCAAAAACTAAACTGTCATGGAAACAAGATTTTTTATTATAGAACATATTATAAATATTCCAATACAACAGAGACTTACATAGCAAAAAACAGTTGCCTTACAGTAACTGTGGTTCTTTGAGATGTTGTAGTCAGTGTGGATCCCACTGTACATGCACATACTGGGCACGAGATCAGGGTTGGGGGAGGCTGTTTTTGCTTTTTTTGCGGGGAGGGGTGTGTGTTTTTTTTTAAACTAGCTGTGTCCATTGGGGCCACATATGTACCCTGTGCCTCCTTGTGCTCTCTTACGAGGGCACAGAGGAAAGAGAGGCTGAAACCCTCCTTCAGTTCCCTTGTAATACAAAGTCCGTGGTAGCTAGGGTCTCCAAGAAGTGTGGATGGAGGGGAGGTCGTGGGATCCATGCTGACACCACCATTTTGAAGAACCGCTGACACAACAAGAAGTAAAGCACAAATCTGTGTGAATCCCATTGCAGGTGACTGATAAGCAGCATCCTGTCAGGATGATGGGAATGAGGAGTTCTAGCTGCATCAGTCAAACACTGATTGTAGTATTGCTCTCCTGAATTTGGCATCAGCTCTGCCAGCTAAGTACAACATATCATGCTGACAAACGTCAGCTGGTTATTCCACACTGCCGTCTTGCAGCTCTCAGAAATTGGCACATTTCTGAAGCAGGTAGATAAGGTAATTTGAATTGTGGTGCAGTGAGTCTTGGTGTTCAAGGGAGAGGTACACCGGCCAAATAACACAGAGATACCTCGTCTTATCAAATTTCAATATCCTCTGTGAGATGGCTTTAACTTCAGAATTCCTGGAAAGGACTACAAATTGATGGAGACAGCAGTCTGAACAATTTGGGAAGAAGATAAGCAGGTTGACTGATTGGTTTAGATGAAATTCCAAAACCACCTCTAGAATGAACTTCAGGTGATGTCACAGCACCACCTTTCCCTATGGAATGTTGTATAGGGAGGCTTGACCATAAGTGCTTGAAGAAATAGCCACTAGGAAAAACTGTCTTAAAAGTGAGATGGTGCAGGGAGTAGTTTGACAGAGGTTCAGATGGAAGCTCAGTCTCAGAAGGACTAGATTGAGGTCCCAGGTAGTACATTGTGACTGATGGGTGTAGCCCTTTCAGAAATTTCAGTACTGCTGGGTGAGAAGACTAAAACATGACTGTACTGGCAGAAGGCAAGCTGGAATCGATGTGAAGTGGACCTTAATAAAGTTGAATAAGAGGCCAGTCTGTTTTAAATGCCATAAGTAGTTGAGAATTAGAGTTATCAAGACCCTGACCAGGTCAGGACCATTTTGGGCTGTCCATATTGAGAACTTTTTCCACTGAGGCAAATACATTCTTCTGAAGATATTTTCTTGCTCTGTATCAGGATTTCCTGGATCTGTAGGGAGCAGTCTCTGTCCACAGTACTCAACCAGCCAACAGCCATGCCATCACATGCACCAACTTCATGTCTGGATGCCATATTTGGCCACACTGTTGTGAGATAATGTCTGGGCAGTCTGAGAGCTTGACTGGAGACTGGATGGATATTTGAAGTAAGTCTAGTATCAGAGGGGTAGCCGTGTTAGTCTGGATCTGTAAAAGCAGCAAAGAATCCTGTGGCACCTTATAGACTAACAGACGTTTTGGAGCATGAGCTTTCGTGGGAGAATACCCACTTCCTCAGATGCATCTGAGGAAGTGGGTATTCTCCCACGAAAGCTCATGCTCCAAAACGTCTGTTAGTCTATAAGGTGCCACAGGATTCTTTGCTGCTTTTGAAGTAAGTCTGCCAGCCAAACCTGCCTCAGCTAGTATGGAGCTATGAGAGTGATAGTGGCTTTGTCACCTTTGATGGGACCAGGAGGTTCTATAAAAGGACATACATGAAGGCCTTAGGACCACTGCAGAAGGAGGGCATCTGGTTATGACCAAGACTCATACTCATTCTAGAATAAGGGTTCTACAACTTGACATTAACATTAGTGGCACGCAGGGCCTAGCAATGGAGGAATACTGTCTCTATGATGGACTTCTACAGCAACCACTCAAGTGGTGACCAACTGTCTGCTCAGCAAGTCCACCAGGTTGTTGCTGACACCCAGGAAGTGAGGAGCTGTTGGGATTATTCCACCTCAATGACGTCATATCCAGAGCTTGATGGCTTCCATGCAGAGGGAAGATGAGCATGTGCCTCCTTGCCTGTTTATCTAGTGCATCACAGAGATGTTATCTACCAAGATCTACATTGTGGAGTTTTTAAGAACAGGAGGAAGACCACGCAGGCTGGCCTCATGTGTCTGAGCTCCAAGACATTGATGTGGAGCCCCATACACTCTGGGGACCAAGTCTCTTGCATTTATAGGTGTCCAAAAGGGCTTCCCTACATGATGTGTCTATGATTAAGGTCTCTGGTGGGGAAGGGATAGAGAATGGTATCCCCTCCATGCATGTTTCCAGATTCTTTCTACCAACTCAGTTTTGTAACAACATCAAGTGAAATCATCACCTTCTTAGACTTTATTGCCAGAAGAGACTTTCATGATCATCTAATCTGACCTCCTACATATTACAGGCCAAAGAACCTCACTCACCCACTCCTGTAATAGATCCATAACCTCTGGCTGAGTTACTGAAGTCCTCAAATCATGATTTAAAGACTTCAAGTTACAGAGAATCCACCATTCACAAGTTTATACCTGCAATGCCCCATGCTACAGAGGAAGGCAAAAAAACCCAGGGTCTCTGCCAATCTGACCCAGGGGAAAATTCCTTCCCAATCCTAGATACGGTGATCAGTTGGACCTGGAGCATGAGGGTAACACCCACCAGCCAGACACCTGTAGTACTTTGAGGGCTCTGTAGTAACTCAAAGTCTTCCCCATCTAGTGTCCCATCCAGCGACTGGAGATATTTGCTGTTATTAGTCGCAGATTGCCTACAGTGGTATGTAGGCACTCTCCATAATTTTATCAAGCTCAGTCTTGAAGGCAGTTAGGTTTTTTGCCCCTACTGCTCCCCTTGGAAGGCTGATGCAGAACTTCACTCCTCTGATACAAACCTTCATCTAATTTCAAGCCTGAACTTGTTCATGGCCAGTATGTACACATTTGTTCTTGTATCCACATTGGCGCTTAATTTGAATAACTCCTCTTCCTCCCTCTGATGTTTTTATAGAGAGCAATCATATTTCCTCTCAGCCTTTGTTTGGTTAAGCTAAACAAGCCAAGCTCTTTGAATCTCCTCTCATAAGGTAAGTTTTCAGAGATTCATAGACTTAAGGTCAGAAGGGACCATAATGGTCATCTAGTCTGACCTCCTGCACAATGCAGGCCACAGAATCTCACCCACCCACTCCTGTAACAAACCCCTAACCTATGTCTGAGTTATTGAAGTCCTCAAATCGTGGTTTTCCATTCCTAAGATCATCCTAGTAGCCCTTCTCTGCACCTGTTTGAATTAATTTCTTTCTTAAATGTGGGAGACCAGAATTGAACACAGTATTCATAAGAACATAAGAAAGGCCGTACCGGGTCAGACCAAAGGTCCATCTAGCCCAGTATCTGTCTACCGACAGTGGCCAATACCAGGTGCCCCAGAGGGAGTGAACCTAACAGGCAATGATCAAGTGATCTCTCTCCTGCCATCCATCTCCATCTTCTGACGAACAGAGGCTAGGGACACCATTCTTACCCATCCTGGCTAATAGCCATTTATGGACTTCACCACCATGAATTTATCCAGTTCTCTTTTAAACACTGTTATAGTCCTAGCCTTCACAACCTCCTCAGGTAAGAAGTTCTACAAGTTGACTGTGCGCTGCGTGAAGAAGAACTTCCTTTTATTTGTTTTAAACCTGCTGCCTATTAATTTCATTTGGTGACCCCTAGTTCTTGTATTATCATTCCAGATGATGTCACCCAAATACCTTGTATAATGCTACTAACACTTCCCTGTCTCTACTGGAAATACCTCACCTGATGCATCCTAGGACTGCATTAGTCTTTTCCACAGCCACATCACACTGGTGGTTTATAGGCTCATAGGCATCCTATGATCAACCAATACACTTAGGTCTTTCTTCTCCGCCTTCACTTCCAACTGATATGTCCCCAGCTTATATCAAAAATTCTTGCTGTTAGTCCCTAAATGCATGACTTTACACTACTAAATTTCATCCCATTTCTATTACTACATTTTACAAGGTAGTCCAGATCATCTTATATGATATTCCAGTCCTTCACCATATTGGCAATACCTTCCAACTTTGTCATCAATAAATTTTATTAGCACACACACACTAACCTAAGCCAGAGCTGGAGTGGCTGCTAGTGAAGTCTAGCAAGTGGCATCACATATCCGCAAACCAACATATGACCTAGCTGCTCCACATGCATCCATACCGTCGTAATCAGGTTTGATTCTATCCTGTGCATCAGGAACCTGTCTTCAGGGAGGTACACTCTCACAGAACGGAGCTCCTCTGAGCTCGATCATCAGTAATAGGATACAAGATGATATTCTGTAGCTCACTAGGAGACCAAGCTGACCGAATAGGAAGAGGGCATATTTCAAGTGTGCTGAGCGTCACAGCACCTAACATTTAGGTGCCTAGAAAATCACTGTGATTCACAAAGCCTGAGTTAGGCTATGTTTACACTGCCACTGTCAGCGCTAAACCTTTAGTCGTTCAGGGGTGTGAAAAAACACTCCCCGAGTGACAAAAATTTTAGCGCTGCCGGCAATAAAGTTACCACTGCTTGTTCAGGGTGGGGTTTTTTTAATTATCGCCAGGAAAGCTCTCCCCTGGTGATAAAGCGTGTCTACACTGCTGCGGCCACACTGTAACGTGGACAGTGTAGACATACCCTTAGGAAACTAGACTCCTGTACAACGAATGGGGAAAGAAAGATCCTTAAGAGTACGTCTACACTGCCCACATTACAGTGTGGCTGCGGCAGCGCTGTGACAAAGCGTGACTACACTGCCCATATTGCTGGGGGAGAGCTCTCCCGATGACCAAAAAAACCACAACCCACCCAGAACAAGCGGTGCTAGCTTTATAGCCAGGAGATAAAGCGCTGTCTATACTGGCGCTTTTCAGTGCTAAAACTTTTGCCGCTCAGGGATGTGTTTTTTCACACCCCTGAACGACAAGTTTTAGCACTGAAAGGACAGTGTAGACACAGCCTTAGACTCCGATTCATGAAGCCAGCATCCTAGGCAGGGAGCTGCCTAAGCCAACCAATGGGTGATGCCAACTAGAGGGGTGTGTGCTAAACCCTGCCCCTCTCACAGAGATAAGCACCTAAGTCCAGGCTGCAGGGAGGCACCTCTCTCTGCTAGCAATTCTCAGCTGCAAAACCTCTCCTGGTGTTAGGCTCCTATGCTGTTCTAGCAAGAAACTGCAGGGGAGGGAAGCAGAGCTCTCTCATAATTTTTAGGCTTGTGGTTAGGGTATTCACCTGGGATGTGGCAGACCCTGGTCCACAAAAGATGGAGAAGCATCTTAAACAGGGATCTGCTACCTCTCAGGTAAGTGCTCTAACCACTGGGCTATAGGATATTCTGATGTGAGCTTCCCTCAGTCTTTTCTGTGGAAGCTGTTCCACAGTGGATAAATAATTTAAGAGTCACTGGAGTAGGGGGACTAGATGTTGGATCTCCCACATCCTGGTTAAGATCTCTAACCACCAGATTCTCATGCTTGTGGTCTCTCTCTCTCGCCCAAATGACAAAATAGCCCCGCTCAGCCCACCGCCAGTCTGGGATCCTGGCCGCCAGCCCCGCTCAGCCCGCTGAGGTCCCGGCCGCCAGCCCCGCTCAGCCCGCTTCCAACCTGGGGTTCCAGCCGCAGGCCCCGCTCAGCCAGCTGCTGGCCTAGGTGAACGGAACCCCAGGTCGGGAGTGGGCTGAGCAGGCCGGTGGCTTAAGATCAGCATTTTAATTTAATTTTAAATGAAACTTCTTAAACATTTTGAAAACCTTGTTTACTTTACCTGCAACTGTAGTTTAGTTACATTACATATAGACTTATAGAGAGAAATCTAAAAAACGCTAAAAGGTATTACCGGCACGTGAAACCTTAATTTAAAGTGAATAAATGAAGACTCAGCACACCACTTCTGAAAGGTTGCCGACCCCTGCACTAGTTTATCCAGCCTTACTGTACTCGTATTCCTTATCTTTGAGTCCAAAGTCATCCACTTCGATTGCCCAAGAAGAGCTGAACTGAATGTTCTCCTGTGGGTCCTGGTGGAGACGGACTTACCACACAGAAAACTAATTTGGGATGTGGTTCTCTAAGCTGTATCCACCCTTGACAAAAATCATTACATCACAAGACAGGCATGGTTTGAACCCTGAGAACTGGATTCTGATATAAGTTGTGGCAATTGGCCCAAAGTGCCTTATCCTGCTGTACAGGGCAGTATATTGGGAAGCTGATCAGTTTGGTGGTAAGAGATCTTCACTAACTAGGTTGGAAGAGATTTAGGGGAACCAATGTAGGGTTTCTGAAGAGAGCTGACTGGGTTCCATCTCTAAGCACTAAGAGGGAAATGAGGGAAGGCTGTGGTTGCCCCACCCATTTTGGCCCTTGCATGGAAACAAGAAGAGGCACAGAATGCATGTGCGGTCTTGGACACTATTATTCAAATAATCCTATCTCATGTACAAGAGGCACATTTGCACCCTACAGGGGGCTCCACACGAACACATCTAAAGAATCACCTCATAATCAACAGCAATGCGACCAAGATCCTTTGTTTGATATCACAGCTTTACTCAGAGAATGACAGCTTGTAAGTGATCCATGAGTTGTTAAAAACACAACCCTGTGAGAAGGACAAAGTAAAGAGCATTAAGATCAGAAGGAGAACTTCTCTATTAATACTATACCTTTACAGCTCATCTTTTCAGTAGACTAAGTTAACATAGTTCAGTGTTTTACATACTGGTGAATACATAGTGTGAAAAATTCTGTCTTTTTTCCTTAATCCATTATCTATATCCCAAGAATGTTTTAGGTGTGAACAATTAACATGAATAAAACATCAGCTCTTTTCATATAAAATGTCAGTACAAAAAAAAATTACGATAGGAAAAAAACTACTACTGCACATCTTGTATAGGGCCTGATCCATCATCCACTGAAGTCAACTGGAATCTTTACACTGACTTCAGTGGACGTTGGGATCAGGCCCAAATTGAAAAGATCACAGCATACACATTAGGATAAAAAAGTAACTATCCACTCCTCCAGAAAGCAAGCGTAGGATTCAACCCCACCAACAATCTGTTGGATGAGAAGAAACAATTGTGGATAGCCTCTCTTCCTTTCCTTACACAACTTAGTGACAAACCAGCAATTCAAGATACTCAAGATTGAGCCTGCAAAGTAAACTGATACTTCTCCAAGAATCACCAGCCTCAGTCCTCCTTCTATCTTTGGAGAAGAGAACAGAGCGGAGATTTGACAAAGCGAGCTTATTGTGTAGCAATCTCAGTAGAAGAAAGCCAAAATTTTCAGACTCGGGTGCCTCAAGTTACAAATCTAAATATAGATATGAGAGCTGAAATCAGAATGACCTGATTTTTTCAGGAGTGCTACCAGTTTTGTAGGCTGAAGAGAAGGCCAGTCTCCTTGGGACAATGGCTCTCCCATTACCCTATAACAAACAACAAAGGCTCGCTAAGAGGTGTCTCTCATACAAGGGACATTGTTTTGCCTTCCTGTCTGTTTCCTCAACAACCCTTTTGATTAAACCCATTATAGTCCCACATCAAACCTCTGAACAACAGGGTCAATATACAGTATTTATAAACTATTAAAAAGTAGGTCCATGTCCACCCCAAGAGCACCTCCAAAGATCACTGAAAACCATGCAAGTTGCAGGTTCTCAGGCACTTTGAAAACAATCCATACTGATTGGGGAGCCTAACTTGAGACACTCAAGTTTGAACATTATGGACAAACTGCTTTTAAAAGGATCCATACAGCTCTTCAATGCCTACTAGTTTCATAGACTTTCTTGAAAAAGAAGACAAGCAGAGGAAGAAACAGATGCTGTTGGTTAGGAAGAAGGTAGCAGAAAGAAGAAAAAGAAGAAGAGGTGGGGGGGCTGCTCAAAAAACTCAGACATGGTTATATTTTTGTAATGAAGCTTTGATCCTGACCCTGCACCCACTGACGTTGGTCAGAGTTTTTCCACTAATTTAATTGTGAATTGGGTAGAACTCTACAGATGCTAAAACAACCACCACATATTTCATGTACATTATTACTATTGCTTTTATTACAGAGCCACATGTCTAATAGCTCTTTCTAACAAATATAGCAGAAATGAGCACAAAACACAAGAGTCAATACATTTCATGCCCTATAACATCTATATTATTCCTGGCCCAGGCACACAATTCCTATTAGCAAGAACCTGTTTAATTTATTTTTAGGAGCTTTCTGAAGAGCCAAGGAAAGGGAATCTCTTCTGCTATACTGGTCATTTCCTCCATTTTTACTCTCTTATAAATATATACATGCAGATCACTTTTACTCTCGTATAAATATATACACGCAATTTAATGTAAAGTAGGGTTGGCTTCTTTGCCTGCCTGGCACCCTAAGAGCAAAAGCAGACAAAAGGCTTTTGTTATTTTGAATCCTCTTGCTACAACCCTGTCATAAACAGATAGTTAAGAGTTAATCGAACAGAAGTACTTCATATCTCTTTTGCCTGTAAAGGGTTAACAAGATCAGTGAGCCTGGCTGTCACCTGACCAGAGGACCAATCAGGGGACAGGATACTTTCAAATCTTGAGGGAGGGAAGTTTTTGTTTGTGCTGTTAGTGTTTGGTTGTTGTTCCCTCTGGGTTCTGAGAGTGACCAGACGTGCAACCAGGTTTCTCTCCAATCTCTCTGATACAGTCTTTTATATGTCCAGAATAGTAGGTACTAGGTAGGTAAAAAGAGTTAGGCTTATGTTTGTTTTCTTTATTTGCAAATGTGTATTTGGCTGGAAGGAGTTCAAATTTGTATTTTGCTGAAAGGATTTTAATTTGTACTTGTATACTTAGGCTGGGAGAGTATTCCCAGTGTCTATAGCTGAAAGACTCTGTAACATATTCCATCTGAAATTTACAAAGATAATTTTTACTTCTTTCTTTAATTAAAAGCTTTTCTTGTTTAAGAACCTGATTGTTTTTTTCATTTTGGTGAGACCCCAAGGGACTGGGTCTGGATGCACCAGGGAATTGGTGGGGAGAAAGGTTAATTTTCTCTCTGTGTTAGGATTACTTTCTCTCTCAGGGAGAGTCTGGGAGGGAGAGAGAGAAGGAGGTGGGAGGTGAATTTTCCTCTCTGTTTTAAGATTCAAGGAGTTTGAATCACAGTAATCTTCCAGGGTAACCCAGGGAGGGGAAGCCTGGGAGAGGCAACAGTGAGGGAAAGGGTTTACTTTCCTTGTGTTAAGATCCAGAGGGTCTGGGTCTTGGGGGTCCCCGGGCAAGGTTTTGGGGGGACCAGAGTGTACCAGGCACTGGAATTCCTGGTTGGTGGCAGCGCTACAAGTACTAAGCTGGTAATTGAGCTTAGAGGAATTCATGCTGGTACCCCATCTTTTGGACGCTAAGGTTCAGAGTGGCAGCCTCATTTGCTTTTCATGACAAACCCATTAACAACCACCCATTTTCTTGCAAGAGTGATTTTTTTTTCTTAAAGGAGCTTAAATACCTCCCTTCAAAACCAAACTTTTTTCTTCCAAATTGACTCATGCAGCAAACTCACTCTAGTCCTTATTTAGCATAGCAGCATCTGCCTTCTAGCAAGGCCAAAGGTGATGTAGATTAGAAGCAGTGCTTGAAGATTTTTTTCCTCTCACTTTTCCAGCTATGGTGCGGAAACACTGTTCAGTTCATGCTGCTTGCAGTATGAGAGCAGAGCACCTATTGCATGGGAGAAATCAGGGGACTGCTTAGGGTGGAGAGCAAATTAGGGGAAAAGGGTAGTGCAGGCATCAGAATAAGGGGGAAAAGCAGGGTAAGAATAAGTGGGATTTGAGGCAGGGAGGGAGGTACTGAGAAGGAAATTTTTGTTGAGGGTCTGGGGGAAATCAATAAGAGTGAGGAAGCGCAAAAGAAGATAGAACAGAAGAGGTAACAAAAGAGGATACAGAATAACAATAAGACAGCCGAATAAGACAAAATAGAGAAAAGCCATCCCACCAGAAACAGTGCCTCACCAGTCACAGATGGGAGACATTGCCTCAAGCAGAGCCAAGTCACACACTAAAAACTTGCAGGAGTGATTAGGAAAGGACTGAATTGCCTAAATTTAAGACAGAACAATATTTAAACAAGAAATGGCAACGAAAGAGAGAGAAAAGGTAAAATCTCCTGGTATTACAAATGCTTCCAGATTGCATCATAGTTTCGTTCTCCACAAGCTAGGTTTGGGATTAAAATCCTTCAGCAATTTCAGTTTCTTCCCTTGACATTTTTTCTGCTTCTGCTTACTCCCTACTCCTCTGTCTGCCTCCTTTCTCCACTTCATTCTGAATCAGCTGCAGTGCCACTTGCTGTCTACACTACTGTAGGCTCTGGAGGCTTTTTTTGACACCAGGGGGTTAATAGGCAAATGAAGACACACACACTCTTTCAATAAAGCAGTTAATATGGGACTGGATTCCTGCACACACGAAATTATAATCATGCAAAGCCTGCCCCATAATAGCTGTATCGTATAACAACTGAATTTCATCTCTTAATAGTTCAAACTAAAGTACTTACTATTTAATGGAAATAAAATGCCTTTCCCCTGATATTCAGTCTATTTTGACCTGTGTATCATCCATTAGAATAGTCTGTAAACCTAAAAACAAAACTACTTCAATAAGATTTCATATGAGCAAATTGTGTCACCTATGAAGATCTCACTGGATGAACAGGAACAAGTCTTTAGACTACTGCTTCTTTGCCTACAAATTAAATGACTCAAGGTAGTTACAGGTCCATTTACCCAGCTGTGTTTGTGAGAAGTTAATAGTGTCCAATATGCATTCAATTCTGCCACTTAATGTTTGCATTTTTATTTATAGTCTAACAATTTGCTATTATTCCCCTCAACCTCCATTTATTGATCACTGTATGCTCATTTGTTGTAACAGCTAAGAACAAAGAAGTATCAGATCGCGATCTATAGCCCACCATTGTATGAATTCATCCATTATCCAACTGCAGTCAAACCCGTTTACCAGCATCATCGGTTGTCATAATTTTTTTTTTTTAATTTAAGTCAAAAAGCACGTAAAACTGTATGCTATAAGTCTGGAAAACAGAGTCGTAGCCAGGCCCTCTAAAAGCTAAAGCACAGTTTAAATCAGATGTGAATGCAGTAATTATCCAATCTGAACAAAATTTATGGTGCACCAGTTCCCAGCATAACTTTGCCACAGAATTAATGATGGGCATCAACTAAGGCTTAAGCATTCAAGTGTAGGAGTAAAACAACTTGGGGGAGGGAGATGAATCTGAAGAAAGGAACTGGAATCAGAAATAGAACAGTGCAAGAAGCCACAAAGTGATAAGTATTGTTTACCTGTCAGTTGACACTGATTAATCTTGTGTTCTGTGATATCACTCAGTGATTCAAACACCTGGAGGCAGCTGTCACAGCTGTGCACAGCTTCTTCCTCTAACTCCTCCCCTTCTTCTGGCCTTTTCTTACAATCTATCACCTCTCCATCTTCTGCCTTGTCTTCTAGTTTACAGTTAGCATCTGAAAGAAAAATCAAGACTGTGACCTCAGGGCTTTTAAGAACAGATCCTTTTAAAAATCAGATTGGTTCTTCTTGTTACCAACAAGCAGAAATAAATTTGGCATGAGCCTGCTGTACAGGAGAAACACACTTTAGATTTTATTTCTAAATAAGCAGAGGAAATCTCTTTCCTTAAATTTTTTTCTATTCTTGATAATGAAAGGAATTTCCCCTCTACCTTCAAACAACAGCACTCTCCCCCTTTCAAACAACTCTCCCACACTTCAGTGTTAACTTTATCAAATTTTTCACAGATTATCCAGGGGCTTTGATCACTATAAGAAAGTGACATATTACCTTTACAATTAAACAGTGTTCAATGAAAATTTAAAAAAAAAAACAAAAAAACAATGAGTTTAGGAAAGCTTCTTTTCACAGTTAACTGTAGCATTTCACAGGAAATTACCAGAATTCAATAAAAAATTAAAATAATCTGAACTGATTAACATAAAGATGAAATTGTTCTGTATTTCATAAGCCAGACTCAATATTCTATCTCCCTATTATTTGATGTAAAACAATACTACAGAAAAAACTATGATTTGGGTTAAAGTTCTATGTATGTGTTTTAGCTTGGATACAATTTGACTAAAGAATAAGTAGGATGGATTCCTTGTTTTGCCAGACCATGGGAAGCTTGAAACTGTTATAAATTATAACTAGTCCACAAGGACACCTTTGTCTGTTTGGGATGATAACAAGTGTTTTGACAATCAGTGGGACAAGCTAGTTCTAACCCCAAAATAGCAGGCATGATTCCACTATCAGGTTCTAAGTTAAATGAGTCAAGTGATCTCAGCCAAATTCCTTGAGCACAGTAGGAACCATAGAATTTATTGAACTACCTCAGCTCTGTAAATGATTAACGCTAGAATGAGGTTATATGAAGAGTAATTTGGAAGTGACTTTTCTTCTTTTGAGGAAGAGTACACGGTGGTGCCTTAACTATTTCTACTTTTTGCCCATTTTACGATGCATTTCCCCCAAAGACAGAAATAAAACAAAACACTTCTCCAATAAAGCAAACCGGCAGTTTCCTTTGTTCTTCTCAGGAACCACAATACAACAAATGTAATAAAAATTAAAATGGCAGTGTACAAAGGAGCCCACACATTTCACCAATTTTTTCCATTTTGGCAGCCTCATTTGCTTTTCAGACATTTGAGAGCGCTTCACCTTATGCAGCTAGAATAGATCACCTGAAAAAATGAATTCTTAATAAAAACAGAGAAAGAAGTTCAGTTAGCATCTAATCCTTTTCTGTCTGCTACAAAAGTCATCACCACCACTCCTCCACAAAGAGATGTCTGTGATGGTGCAGTTGCCACTAATACCAACCATTCCCTACATCTGCCCCAAGTGTCAAGGCTCTTAACAGCTCCCTGAAACCTGCAATAAACACTGCTGCCCTTCAAATCATTTATCAGTGATAGAGGATATTTATGCATAAACCAGAAATGAAACAGACCTGTCATTAAGTGAGCTTCCTCACACTATGTGGCTCATGAGCTAAGCCAGAAGAATCTCTCTGACAGGATAAAGGGCAAGGTTTGTTTTTAAAGGGAGTTATATTGTAGAGCATCAACAAATGAGTGAAAGAAATTAGTGTGGTGAATGGGTATGTTTGCTCTATTAAACCACACCTACATACATGGCAAGATTCTTACAAATTTAAATTTCTTGATGCTAGAAGAAGAACATTAACTCAGGCAGCTACTTCCAAATTAAGTAGTAGTATGCAAACTAACACTGCCAAAAGTGACACCATATGAACCTAGGAAAGCTCTTCTGCCATTTTTAAAAGCTGGATCTAAACAACCTGTGCACCAGTAACATTTTCCAAGTTCTTCAGTAAGCTTAACAGAGTAGTTAAAATACCACTAGGTTACAAGCAGTTCAGGAAAAGAAATAATTGTCTTAACTCTTGCAAATTGACCCCAACATCATTAAACACTTGTTGGAAAGTAGCACGTGCATATTGCATACTGTCAGTTGTTCAGCTTAGGCTCCCAGTTTCATCTCATAAAACTGACAGCACTCAGGAAAATGTGGGTACTGGGTCTGAATTTTAACATGAGTATTTAAATGCTGCACAAAAAGTTTACAGACCTGTTTGTTTTAAAATAAGGTCAGAGTATGACTCTGCTTTAACTACGATGCTTTAAAAAAAAGGAGGCCGGGAGGGAGGAATTCAAGACCTATTGGTTATGAATACTGGCACTTTACAAGAATCCGACGCCACAACACACATACACACCTGAGCACACAAAAACATGAAGAATTTCTCAAGTCAAAGCTTACTACTTAGATAGTAGTTATTAAAATTAGAATAATTTTAACAGTAATACAAATGTTTTTGCTTCTACTTCTGCATTCACAGATATAACTCTACAGGGACAGGAGTCAGTCAAGCTTATTCCCTTTTGCAGCAACTTTAGAATACATGCTCTAGCCAACTGGCACATTTGTTTTTAGGTCAACACTTCAGGGGGACCCTCTGGGACCTAGGTTCAATTTTAGCCTATGATGCTCTTGTGAAATGAGTTCTGGCAGTCTCAGCCTCTCTGTGGGTCTCTTGGAGAGACACCAGCACAAAAATATATATTTTTTTAAATAGGTCATATAACTTGGAGTCTGTGGGATGGTTTTCTAAATCATAACAGCAGCTGTCTTCCACCCCAGAGGTAGCTGTATGTTTGTGATTGCACACATGCTTAGTTCCATCATTTGAAAAGCTCCTTGTGAGCCTAGATAAAACCTGGTTCATAAATGCAATATTCATTCAAATGCAGTTGTAGCTTTACCTCCTAATTAAGGCTAGTGCTTTCAAACAGACTGCATCAAGTACATCTAAGTACCATTACAACCCCTCTTCATCCTAACATCTGCAACAAAAGAAGCCACAAATTCTACAATCATCTATTCATACATCTCCATCCCAAACACTACCACTGTCAATTCTGTAAACTCCACAGCCATGCCCCACTACCATCTGTAACAAACACGGCTCTAGCCTCCCCCCACCCCCACCTTACAATGTCTGCAACTGAACATGACCTACAGACTACATTTCTAATTATCTAGCATAGAAAGGAGGATTAGATTCGATAGAGAAATACATTCAACCTATGAACACAATAAAAAAAATATCAAGGCCTGTCTTCTGTTACTGATTATGTTAACATTATTTATAAGTGGAAATTAAAAGTAGTACAATTTTCTAATAACTATGTTCTCTGGCAGGTGGTTCTGTCCTGCTCCTCTTCCTCCTCCTCATGAGGGATGTTATTGCTATAACTTGGTCTAATAAAACTGCAACTTTGGGGAAAATGAAAAACTGCATTGGCTTAAAAGAGTTGGCTGCAATAAACCCATGGACTTCAATTAATTTCTAGTATGGGATCAGCTTAAGGCCAACCAGTAGAAATTCCATCCTGTCCATGTAAAAATGAGGTTTCACCACATTTACTTTTTATAACCCATATAAAAGTCGAGTAAAAGTAATGAATATCTAAAAGGCCTCTCAATGGACGGGCAAGGCTATCTGTATTCTTGAAACTCATCTTACATATTTCTCTCTATGCAACAAGGATCCATAGCTGATCAGAGCTAAAATGTCAAACGACCATGAAAACTGCCCAGTTTCCAATCCATTTCACTGGCTTCCAAGCCACTTCTGCATGGAAAAGTGCTGGCAAAAGAAAGGAAAACTAAGATCATGTGGTTATAATTATTACCAGGCAAGGAATATTTCTGCAGCTCAGTGGTAAAGTAAAACTATGTCGCTTTCTGCTCCCAATAGTGTCCATCGCAAAACAACTGCCTCATTAAATCTCTGCAGTAAGATTAATATGCCGTAGCTGCACTACATTTATAACTTGGTACTCTATAAAAAGCACATTTAATGGTTAGAGCCAGAGCTTAGATACAAAGTATTACTATAAAAACTTCTGGCAGCGTGGATAAAGTATGGACCTTCTGCACTGTCTGGATCAGAAATATCTGGAGTTATTTTTGAATTTTTAGCATTAAGTTCTTGTGACAGCCAAATAAATAAATAAATGTCTTCTTATACAATG
This sequence comes from Gopherus evgoodei, assembly GCF_007399415.2. Classification (NCBI taxonomy): domain Eukaryota; kingdom Metazoa; phylum Chordata; order Testudines; family Testudinidae; genus Gopherus; species Gopherus evgoodei. The sequence goes on from NC_044323.1 coordinate 215,127,312, forward strand.
AAGATACCAGAAGACAAGATAAATTAGTAATATGAAAATGAATGCACTAACAAGATTATTTAACAACTCAGAGTTAATACAAAAATAAAAATAAAAACAGTAGAAAACTGGATCATTTCCTGACATATTATTCTTCAGCTTTACAGCCCACTCTTTTTCTGCTTGAAAATATATATGGTATTTATTAGTTCTCACGTTAAAAAAAAACCAATAATTTAGGCATAAATTCATTCCTGTGATTTAGAGAACCTTTCCTTTCTCTATTTAAAAATAAAGAAATTAAATGCAAGTGTTTCACCTGCATTGCAACAAACATTAACAACAAGATGTATGCAGTACTCACTTAATAGCTTTAAAATATTCTTTACAATCTAAAAAGGAATCAAACTATTGCCTATAAATTCTTTTTTTTTTTTTAAATCCATGGATTCTAGGAATCAACCTGGAGAACCCTTAAGAAAGGAGGCCTTATAAGAGTAACTTCAGTTAAGTCAATGGGGCTACCCACATGAATAAGTATTTATATAACTGTTTGCAGGACCAGAACCCTAATCAAAACAAAAAACAAAATAATCATTTCTTGAATTCTAGAAATCATATTAGACTATAACAGGAAAAATGCCCTATCATTACAAGAAATGGATACCATAATAATTTATAAAATAACTAGCCCAAGACACATAATAGTTTCATGAAGATGGATGCTTGGGGTTGGGTTTTGTGGGTGCACGTGGTAGTTTGTCTGCAGATAAACCATCTTGGACTTTAAAGGTTAATGCTTCCCTTTCAGTTGGATACGCTACAAACAGCAATATTCTCTATTTTCTGACACTGAAAAGTGAGATTTTATTTTTCCTGGGCTTTAGAAGTGCATTCGAAGTTGAAATTCAATAAGATGAGAGCAGACTTCGAAAAAATAAATCTCACACTGTTGTAAAACAGCAAACAAGCACTAATGAAGGAATTCAGCATTACCAGTCTGTGCGGCTATCTGTCCCACACACGCCTGCTGGTCCTCCGTTTCATTTTCTTCTACTGCCAGGAAAAGGTAAACAAACAAACAAAAACAAAAAAACACAAGATGTTAGGTGGGTAGCTGAAATGACTCATGCGTCAGCTCCCTAGTTTCAGTTCTGAAAGCCAGTAATGCTGGTGCAACAGGGCAAGAGAACATTGCCTAGCACAGAACCAATGCAAGCTGCAAAACCTCAAACCAGATCATAGCGCCACACCTTGTCCAAAAGCATGTAGCTTCTGCACAGCAGAGTGACCAAAGAGATCTCATGGATTAAGAAACAAGTCAAATTTCCTCTGGGACACAGTACTGTGGATTTAAAACAGGTATTCTGTTACCTAACTGAATTAGGGACTAAGACAAGGCATCGAGACTCTACTCACCTACTCTACATTGGGATAGCTTAGTGGTTTGCGCATTAGCCTGCTAAATGCAAGGCTGTGAGGTCAATCCTTCGGGGGACGATTTAGGGATATGGGGCAAAAATCTGTCTGTGGATTAGTCCTGCTTTGAGCAGGCGGTTGGACTAGACAACCTTTTGAGGTCCCTTCCAACCCTGATATTGTAAGTGGGAAGCTCTTTCTGGCGGTGTGGGTGCTAAACCATTAATTTCCACTAAATTTAAGATAAAAAAGAAAAAAAGCGAATATTACACTTGTAAAGATACCCTTGCAAACATGAACCAACACAGTGCTGTCTTACTGAGTCTGCAAACAGACCATGCCGGCATCTTTATTATGGCTCACAGCTTCCCTAAGCACACACCACTCTCGCCAGATTGACTATTCAAAACCTTCTGGGCAAGAGTAAAATGGACAAGAATCATGTCAGCTTCATTCTGGAACTGCATTGGGAAGCTATAGGGTGCTGCAGAGGCAGGCACTGGAGCTATTCACAGCAGAAAATGACCCACCAAAGTGAAAGCAGGGGAGGAGTCAAGCAGCAGAACTACTACTTCCTTATTACGCTCCCAAAGGTGAGAAATCTTTGAGTTGAAGGTGCAGTAGAGAAAAAGAGTTCCTTCTCCCTTCCAGTGGGGAAAAAGTGTAGAGGGGACAGTTCATATTTACAGCATCACCAAGTATTAAAAAATCATGGGCAGACCTCAAAAAATCATGAAAGTGGATTAAAAATAATGAGATTTTTAAAAGATATATAATGACCTTCCCAACAGCTGTTTCCAAAAAGGGACATTTAGAGACCAGACAGTAGCCTTCTAGGATGTTAACAAGATTTGTTTTGTTTTGCTTTAAGTAGGTCTTCACTTCTGCCTTTAAGATATGTAAACTGGATGACTAAATCTTTCTGCAGAAATGCATTGACTATTTCCATCAGCAGAGGTACCAGAACCTCCCCTTACTAATGGAGGCAGACATATATACATAGCAAAATTTTGTTAATTTGCACTACTGCTTGACAGGCACATTGCAAGTTGCAGAATTTTGAAAATTAATACGTAAAAACACCTAAAGACTATCTCAAAAGAGCTTATTTTTAGTAAATGTACCATAGTACATTATATAAAAATAACTGCTGTTAGTATAGTAGCCAGCTTTTAAATATTTTCTGGAGAAATAGACTCTCCTGTATGAGAACTCCGAAGTGTGCACATTATCAAAGTTCAACTTCCATACGTTACATTAAAAAAGAGAAAGGAAACTTCTGATCAGCATGTTAAAAGGTAACTTTGTGGTTAGCATCTTTTTTAAACTGTTGTTCAAGCTCTTTATGGATTCTTAGTCACAAAAGAGCCAAGTAGATCACAACAGGCATAAAAAACTTGCCAATAACAGTCAACTAGACTGACATATTTGTCAGGAAAGATGAACCTTTGAAAAGAAAAATATGGTAGAGAGGAGAACAGAACAAAAATAAAAGCCCTAGAATAAGGAACCTTCATCATAGAGGTAGCCTACAAAATATCAACTAGTTCTCTTTTACACCATGGCCAGATTCTTCCTCCAACTAATAAAAATTGTTTGCTACATAAGGTAATGATAGTCCAGTCCATCATTCTGTAGCCACAAAGTACTAAACAGGAACCAGATTAAGTCTTCTCATAGCCTCTTTATAAGAACGTCAGCCTTCACTGTCATTCATAAAAACATAACATAAGAACAGTCCTACTGGGTCAGACCAAAGGTCCATCCAGCCCAGTATCCTATCTACAGACAGTGGCCAATACCAGGTGCCCCACAAGGAATGAACCTAACTGGTAATGATCAAGTGATCTCTCTCCTGCTGTCCATCACCACTCTCTGACAAACAGAGGCTAGGGACATGATTCTTTACCCATCTTGACTAATAGCTATTAATGGACTTAACCTCCATGAATTTATCCAGTTCTCTTTTAAACCCTATTATAGTCCTAGCCTTCACAACCCCCTCAGGCAAGGAGTTCCACAAGTTGACTGTGCACTGTGTGAAGAACTTCCAGTTATCATACCATGTTAAACTCACTTGGATAAATATCACCCTGTATCTTATACCCAACTTCAGTGTTAACTTCCCCAAGCATTAACTGAAGCATTGTTTCTCCTTTCAATAAACAAAAGCAATTTTCAACAATATCCCTCTGCTAAGGGCTTTATACTTCATACTAATGAGACAAAAAGCTTTTGGCTACCAAACTACATTAAAAATAAGTATAGGAAGGATATGTGGACAGCAGCAGCCTATGTCAAATATTTCTAGTTAATACTGTAAAAAACAAAGTTTTATAGTCTAGGATTATATTTGTGAACAAGGGTTTTTGATTTCTTCAGATTTTTTTTTTTTTTAAACAAGTAAAGTATTTATCATGGCCTACGATAAGAAGAGAGAACTCCGGGATAGTAAAAGTAATTGAATGTCAATAAAAGAAGAAACATCAGGACATATGGAGAGCTAAAGCCTGTGTTTCCAGTCATGTTATGTTATGCTGCTATGGCTGAATATTAATTCTAGATACTTTTGTGACATTATTTCAGAGAAACAATATTTTGTCTGAACAGTTAAGTGTTTATGACCGCAGAGTCACCTGTTTTGCTAATGGTGGAAATATTTCTTTGCTAACTAGATCAGAGAACACTGCCAGCTACTTAAAGCGATAAACCATCAATTCCCTACTATACAATTACATGATGAAATAAAAAAAAAAAAAAAAGTGTTTCTAAACAAGAATCGCTCACCAAAACAATTGTGGCACTGCACTCCTTGATTGCAGAAAATTCTATTTGCATATAATTTTTTTTTAAAAAGATCTCAGTGAGGGAAAATAGAATTCCAGTACTTCAGTTGTCTTCACCTTTATAAAGTCTGGTGGGTTTGGACTCATAACAGCATTTTGCAGTAAAGTTTAATACTACAAAAATGCATTTCTAAACAAGAACTTTTATATATACACATGGATATGTAGAGAGACACAGATATATGAAATATAGATAGATATATGTTGAGCTTTGTGATCCAAGAGGCAGAGCTACTTGTTAGCCTGGAAATACTCTGGTTTGAATTCAGACTGTCTTGCATGCCCAGACTCAGAGGGTTCTAGGAAACTTGAAAAACCAGCATTGTTAGGGCTAAATCATACTTGCTTTTTTATGTAAATAGTCTCTCTGAGGCCACTAAGTAGAGGAACAAACAGATTTGACCCATAGATTCTGACAGCAGAGTTAACCTCCCACTAATTTACTGCAACATCTGCTGGCCAACCAGAATTTCACCCCTCCTGCCTAGAAGATTGTCACAAGGCTTATGTACGTGGAGGAGAGTTTATAAAGCTAACAGTGGAAGAATTCACATATTCTGCTAACTAACCGGGCTACCCCACATGGAAGGGTCAGTCTGTTAGTAGAAGCAGACAACAGTGGTGCATGCTTGGGGAGACCTCATATGGAAAAAGGAATGGACGAAAATAGAAATGTGAGAGTACTATGAAAAGGTGCATTTTCACTGAGCAGAAATCCTTTATGGAGAACAGAGACTATGATTTATGGCTTTTGAGCTATTACAAACTATAACAAAATACAAGCTACAGATAATTGAAAAAAAGACTATTTTCTTCTACTATGGGTAGGTTAATAAATTAAAAAGAGAGAAAATACATACTTCCCTGAACATCTGAGGCTCTTTTCAGCTTGTTAAAGCAAGAGAAGCCGCATATCCCAAAATAAACTATAAACAGACTTATTGATTTAATACCCTTCCTAAAAACACTTTATTTAAGGGATGTGAAACAAAACAAAATATAACACAGCAACCAAGACTGCAAGGGGTATGAGAAGATTTGGTTTACAATATATATATTTAACTTATATTTTGCATTTCCTATAACTCAATATAACTTGCCATAAGCTTAACATTGGTACTTGAATTTAAAAATCTTATCTTCCACAAAAGTATTCTTCCTTTGAGGATTACTTTATAAAGCATGCATTCCATCTACATGTTTGAATAATATCTGCAGATAAATAAGAGGCACTAGCCATATTAGCATAATCAATATACAATTTACAGAGCTACCCAGACAGAACAGAAATAAAACATGTGTGCCATTATTTTAGTATCTAAAAATTACTGTCATTTCTGGAAGTATCTTTCTGCCTTTCCTCTCTCTTCATGTCCACATACAAACTAAGAGATACTTATTGCCACCACCTATGCATAGATATTTAACATGATTAGGTAGATTAGTCACATAGCAGAAGCAAATTTAAGGTTCAGGTCTGCAAAGTGCTGAGCCTCTCAAATCCTATTTACATTCAAAGGATTTTGTGGACTTGCAGCACTTTGCAAGACCATGCCTTTAGAACATATTTTAATAAAAAGTTTAATTTGTATGGGGAATGCCAGCTGAAATCAATAAAGTGAGGGGTTAATTGCAGGATCACACCCTAAAGTAGTTCCTCTTGTTTATTCTTTCTCCACTTCCTCTGCACCATTCATGCTTTCCTTAAAAGTCATCCTCAGCCAAATTCTCCCTGTAGACATAGATACAAACACATATTCTCACTCCAACTGGTGTCAATGAAAGTCACAAATGTGACTCTGAGAGGACAATACAATCCTTCGTCAGTGAGGTTAGCAAACATATAATGTACACTGCAAAACTGTATTAAGACATCTTGCATTCTTACCGGTCAGTAACCATCCTGATCAAACATCAGACAAGATCTAATTTTCTGAACCACCTTAAACAGTATCAATACACTTCCATTAAAGATACACTAGAGTGCGGCCTCTTTTATTAACTAAAATGGAGGGCTGAGGAGTTGTTCATAAAATCAAATGTCTCAAAATTACAAGTACAGTGCAGAACTTGAAATATGGTGCACTGCATCACTTTCTTCTTGTCCTTCAAGCCACTGCAAAGCAATTTCCAATGCATCAACGGCATCAGAATCTGAAGGCACTGGAATCTGAAGAAACGTTGACTTGTTCTTTAATTGACTGCACTTTCATTGTATGATTCCCCCACACACACCAAAAAATGATTTATATAATTAGTTGTTTGTGAAGAATAGTGTTCATAAAATTGAGGTTCTACTGTACCAAAGAAAAATTTCAAGTGCCATTTAATACAATTTTTAAAAAGTAATAATCCTATCAACAAATAGACATATATTCGAGATAACACTGGAAAAGGAAGGAAAGGTTCAGTTTAGTTGCATACCCTGCCTCCAATTATTTTTAAGCTGTAATGTAATGATATTTTCTTAAAGCACAACTTACAAGTGTAAAGGATTCTTGGGGGAAGGGGTTGTTTAAAATAATAGAACTGAATGCTCATTATTATTACCAACCTTCATCCCCTCACACCTTCTTCTTCCTACAGACAGAGGCTGCAACAAACCCCTCCTGACATTCATATCCATTTTACACACTCCCCTCTCCAGCCTGTCCCTCTATTGAGCTGCTTTTTCAGTTACTCTTGTATAAAAGCTAGACTGGGAGCAGTGTGGCTCGCAATCCAGCTGTGTTGGTTGGACAATATTATTCCTATGCTGAAACAGTAATATTTTCTTAGACAGTACCTAAGATAATCTTTCTGGTTAGGCACATTTAAAAGAAACACACACACACACACATATGCCCCTTTGGACTGTTCTCTTTCAGCCCTCATATTCTTTATTCAAGGATTACAGCGTCCCAATGTGACACACTGAATCATGTAAGGAGACAGTCAAGTCTATGGAATATTATGGGTGAGAAAGGCAGAACAGAGACTCCTTCCAGCCACACAGAATTCTAGCGTCTTTCTAAACTTAGAACCTATTTTGTTTTCAAGGCAGTTAGACCAGTTTTGTGTACTGGCGTTGCCTCCCTAATCTCTCATCGATGAAGAAACACTTGGACTATATTTTAGATTGTTTTTGTTAGTAAGTTGATAACCATACTATGCATTTTAGAAAGTGCCATTCATCCAAGAATCTCAAAGTTTTTTATAACCTTTGTTTCACAACATCCCTATGAGGCATTATTATATAGTCTCACAGATAACGGAACTAAGGTGCTGAGGACAAAGTTCTCACTTTACTCCACCCCTTTTGCAGTAATACAAAAAGAAGCCAAACCGCTGCAATTCCACTGATCTCCCACTGGGTGCAGTAAATGCAATGTAAACAGGAACCCCTGCACACTGCAAGCAATGTTCTAAAACATCCTGCAGGAGGGTATGGGAATGTCACTGGGGAGTGACAGTGTCATCCAGTGGGACCATAGCTATACAGATTTGCTGTACTGTCAGTAGACACTGACAATAGTGCTGTCGCTCCGTGTCCTGCTAACAGACTGTGGGAGAGGAAAGAGTCCTTTCTGCTCTCTTTCCCTGTATTTAGTTCATTTACTTCAACTAGATCTGGCTCCAAGAAATTAAGTGACTTCCTCAAGCTCACTCCAGGCATGCTGCTGAGTGCCCCCAACTCCCATGGAAGTCAATGGAAATGAGGAAAATCAGCACTTCTCAGGACCACTGCAAGACACTGGCAGAGCAAGGAACTGGCTTCAGGAGTCCCAAGTCCAGTACTCAGACCTTTTGGCAACCCTCCCTCCCTTCAGTGGCCACACTTAGCTGAAATCTATTATTTACTTTCAAGAACATAATTATAGATAACCAGTCCAGCACGATAAAAATCAAGAAGTGAAAAGAATATCCAAGATAATTTTTTTTGAGCAGTTACAAAGCCATTTATGTAATAGTAATGGTTTCAGAGTTCAGATTCCTCATAATACACCTCTACCTCAATATAATGCTGTCCTCGGGAGTCAAAAAATCTTACCGCATTATAGGTGAAACCGCGTTATATTGAACTTGTTTTGATCCACTGGAGTGCGCAGGCCACCCCACCCCCCGGAGCACTGCTCTACTGCGTTATATCAGAATTCGTGTTATATTGGGCTGCGTTATATCGGGGTAGAGGTGTACATTACAGCTACATATAAACCATACTGTTTTTTCTCTCTCTCTCTAGTAATTTCCGTAAGGCATAAGTGATGAGTTATATGGTACATGGGCAGAGGGACATAATTAAGAATTTAGGTTATTTTTGCAGGCCTCTACCTGCATCCTTACTTACGAAATAGGGGACTAATTAAATGTTTCCCACAAAAAGCTGAACTCGTTTAAAGAAAAGCACACCTGAAGCAATCTGATTTATGGAACACAGAGATTAGAAACAGAAATAACCAGTGGCCAAAATGTTCAAACCTAGGCGACTGAATTTAAAAAAGTGATCTGTCAAAAGCGATGAGTACCGACAGCTTTGTGGATGCTCAACATCTCTGAACGGTCAGTTCACTTACTTAGGTGCCTAATCTCAGGCAACAAGATTTAGACTTTTTGGCCACTGACTCCATTCGCAAAACTATAGATACTAAACTATAGATATTAAACTAATGATGCACATTTATCTTAGTCAAAAGGCCAGATCTTTCAGTATTAATTTGAATGAGCTAGGTTGTTCTTTGTCTAAATGTTTATCAGAGAGTTGCTTCCATAGAATTCACTTCTTTGTTTTACGATGTTGTACATTACCTTTTGTTCTTCCTTTTATCATTCTTGTCTTTTACTTTTCTGCAACAAGAAAAGTACTCAGTGCTCACTCCCCTTCCTCTCTTGATTAACATTTGTATTTGGCTCACTAGCCTTTTCCACTGAATCTATTCAACAGCTTCACCTTAAATCACAAGACATAAATCTTTTCCCCATGCTCTGGCTCTTAACTGCATAACGCAACCACTTCCCAGACATCACACACAAAGGCCAATAGTCAACCATTTCATCCACCTATTTTTAGGATGATAAAAAGTTGCATTGAGCATACATCTTGAAGTCCCTGTTGTTCTGAGATTAGAGGATCAGAGATTCCAAGGAACACAATTGCAAAGAAGGAAGTGAAGAATAACTAAAAGAGATAAAGCACACACACACACACACACCCCGCAAGCCCATCACACATATTGGTACTATCAGAAGTTAGAAAACATGTTGACACCATTAGGGAAAAAATCCCATAACCCTACCCCCCCAGGGTAATATACTTCAGAGCCAGAGCATGTTTTGTTGACTAACATATAGCTTTGCCTTATCAAGGGCATGGCCTCATAATGTCACTTAATCTGATATGTGTAAAAGAAATATTTTACAATGAAAGGGGTTTTTCCCTGTTAAATCCCTTCAAGACACTAATGAGTCAACAATGGAAAGTTAAACTTTCTAGTTTTACAGAAGTATCCAGAGTGGGAAAATAAAAATCTCTCTCAAAAATCAGCCATCATGGAAGTTGTTTTCTCATGTTCATTAAGCAGGTAAATACAATCTGAGGTAAAGAAGCTGTAAGTTTTACTCCAGATCCAGGACACTAAAAATTGGGGGGAGAACACTGAAATTCTGAATATTTTTCCCAACAGTGCTTATTTTTAGTAGGATATAAAGGTGTCAAATCCTGCTTCACCTAGGGCTCTTTGACCAAAGGCGAGCACAGCCAGATTGAACACATTTCTTTCTAGTTACCAATAAAGAAAAAAAGTGATGCAGTATCACTAAACAGCAAAACAATTCACACACCACAGAATAAATAAATAAATAAAATAATAAAAATGTACTACATCAAATTAAGTATACTGTAGGGTTTAAGAGATTCAAGAAGGGGGTGGGGAGTCAAACCTTGAAAGATACTGTACTTATTTAAAAATGGAATAATATTTCAGATGAATTACTAATGAAACAGTAAGCCCTCTCTCCTGTTCCCATTGAAGTCAATGGGGGGTGCGGGAATATGACACCTGCCATTAATATCAGTGGTGCAGGATTCAGGATGTTTTTAAAATGTGGACAACTGACAAGACTCCTGTACTTAAGAGTATACATAGTAAAAGAAATTGAAGTGTAAGAACAAAAAGCTGCTGTAAATCATGCACAGTGGGCGTTCTTTAATCTATAGTATCTCTCCACTGAAAATAAATGTTATGCACATCCCAGAAGAATACAGGCCACATAACAAATGAATCCTGAAAAACATTTTTCTTCTTCTTCTACTTCAGCATTATGGAGTAAAAAAGTCTTCAAAAATAGTAAAGGAATGCAAAAAAATAAAATTTTATGGTAAAAAAGAGTTTGTACAATTTTAACTAGTACTGTAATATTGGAGAAAAATATTCCTGATTTCAACTTCTTTTCGTGAAAGTACTAACGGCATCTTACACACATATGCCACAAAAGACCTGAAAGCAGAATTTTTGTAACCAGACCAAAAACTCAAGAAAGTAGGCGGACTGAATGAAAATGCTAATTGTAATGTGTTATAATAAAAATACCCCCAGGATCAGCCCAATCTTTTTTTGCTATAGCATAGTCCCCAGGCATATGGCTAACTACTGCCTGACCATTATCCTGGCTAAAACTAAAGCTACTGAAGTTTAGGAGGATTCATATCTAACAGAATTTCTTTCATCTCTAATAATTGCTAACTAGCATAATTACTCATACTTGAAGTGGAATGTGATGCACGCTAAGAACCCAAGTTGCCTAAAATTAAAGTTAAAACAAAAAACAAAACCCACTACTGAACTCTGTATTCAGAGATTCATCTTTTGTCAGTGTTGCACAGTGTTGTCATCTTTTGCCAAGTATTGCATAATGATTTAGAATTATTTAAAAGCTTCCCTTACAATATTTGACTATTATAAAGAGAACAACTTGAATGCTTACGTTTCAATTGCTTTGTAGTAAAAGCATTGCACAATACTTTTAAAACCAGACAGGCAGCTTTCCACTGTCCAACAGATCAATCATACTCAACTTCAGTTAGAGCAAAATTTAGTCCCCCCAAGAGGAAAAAATAAAATGTTATACATATGACCACAATTCTGATTTTAATTGAAATAGGATAAGAAAGTTGCATTTTCCCCATACCCAGTGGGACTAATACTGACTTTTGACAGTACCCAGGATCCTACGGAAAACTCCAAATATATTTCAGACAAAGGCTATGTCTACACTACCTAGGTAAGTCGACCTATGCTAGGCAACTCCAGCTATGTGAATAACGCAGCTGGACTCAACGTACCTTAGGTCGAGTTACCATGGGCTCAATGCCACGGGGGAGGCGGGGTTGACGGGAGATTTTCTCCCGTCGACTTACCTTACTCTTCTCGTCAGGGGTAGAGTACAGGGGACGACTGGAGAGCAATCTGCAGTCAATTTGGCGGGTCTTTTCTAGACCCACCAAATTGATCTCAGAGCATCAATCTCGGCTGTAGTGTAGACCTGCCCAAATGTTGAAGTTTTTCCTTGAGATATCAGTATTCATACCACATTCTTAATCAGTGTTTCAAACAAAAAAGCATTTAACCCAGACGATACCCACATGAAATTCTAGCAGGCTTGGAGAGGAAGGGGGTTTAAGTCCTTTTCTCATTTACAAACACTTAACTAAAAAAAGGAAGAAAGGGATTTTTTTACAAAATTTATGAGATTTCAATACAGAGGCATCCATTTCATAACAAAGAAATTAAAGCCATTAAACCAGTTACACAGAATGAATTACAGGAAAGCATACAGCCTTTTAACAAATCTTAGATCTTGGTGGAACATGTTATCCTACGCATCTCCATATTAAGAGCCTCTCTTGTTGCAAGAGTTAGCTGCAACTAGAAAACCCAAGCCATACTTCTAGTCCTTTTAAGGCATCTTTATCTAAAAAGATTTCAGCCTCATGGCAACTAACAGTTCAGTTCATAACTATTTATAGATAAAGGTTTCCAAGATACAAGTTCACCTGCTCCTGAGAAATGGTCCAATAGACTTGCACTGGTCCCAGAAAGCAATTGAATATCATTTTTGTAATCCTGAAGTTGATAAAGTGAGTCATAAACATTAGCCACGTCAATGAGAATTACTTAAGGGGAGAGCAACATTTTTATTTTTTTTTTAAATCAGACATGGGAATAATCTGGCAAGACAAAAAAAGTCTAACTATAAATAGCCTGTACTATAACATTATAAGATGGTCATTTTAAATCCCTGTGAAATTTGATTTTTTTATGTATGCTTTTGTGTTCAATATCTAATATTTGCCCTTTTTGGGTGGCCAAATAAAAGCCAACAATCCACTCATGCATCAGAACAAATGGTTTTGCTTTTCAGACCAAGTGGAATCTTATGAATGTTTTGTTCCCTCCCTATAAGATGATTATTCCAGAACCTCTGAGATCCTGAAACCAGGCATTTCAGGAAAAGTTCTTTGGACCAGCCAAACTAAAACTTTGAGTTGAGTACAAAGGAATCATGTCAATAGTAATTGCTGTTTTTGTTTATGCTAGACTATCTGCAGATTAGACTATAATCAATCTAATAACTAACATCCAGTCCATGTAATTTAGAGGTTGGGCAGTGTGGGGGTGATAAACATTCAGCTAGCTGAGAAATTAAATAGAAGCGTTACTGTTTGATGGAGATTTGAATGTTAAATTCTTTCTTAACTATTGTTACTAATATAGCTACCTTTTTGTTACAATAATCCACTATCTTCTACCTTAAACACCAGTATGCCATAACATCTGTGCCTCACATACAAGAAATGTATTATTGCTTCAAATATATTAGTGAGAACTAGTCACATTAATTACACACAAATATGGGGATGAAATTGATCATCTTCATCTGCTACCAACTTTGCAGAAGTTACAGTTGCAAAGGCAGCCAAGACGGAAAGAGTACCTTGGTTTTCCTCAAAAGAGGGCACAACTCTAAGAAATGCAGGGCATTGCGCTGGTATCGTTTCAAGATACATGCCCGTTTTAGGCAGAATATATGTATATAGTACAGTGAGCACATTTTTTCCTTCTTTTCTTTCTAGGAGCTAAACTTTTAATAAATTAAGCCACAGAATTACAAAACTGGGTTACTAAATATCAGTACCAGGAAATTCATTTTGAAGTGACAAAAAAAAAGAAAAATGCTTAAATAAGTCCTCAGAGTTCAATGTTTCTATTAAATTTGTGGGACTATACCAGCTCCCTGTGGTGGCTTATTTAACACCTATAATTTCTAGCGATTTTTCACACACAACTTTAGTCTAATGGACATGACCTGACTTTGGTTGAGAAGGATGGGATTTAAAGATACATTAGGACTGCCTTTTCATTCAAATTCGCTAATGAATATCTGTTTTTTTTTCCTCCCACAGATGACATGAATGACTACGTTTTCATAGCATCCATATATTTCTAAACAAATCATTTCTGATTAAAAAAAAAAACTTTAAGAAGAAAAAACAAATACCCCCAAGCAAAAGAAAAAGGGTCAGTAACCTAAGCGTGATATCTTAGAGTGTGCCAAGTTACAAAAGCGTTAGCCATTCAAGAAGCCAATTTAAACAAGACACAACTGAATTGCTCTTTATCCCTTGCCTCCTCAGCTTAGGAGGTCCCAAGTTCAGCATCCTAAATACATTTAGGGCATTCTGGCCCTCAAGAATTCTGAATTTAAAAAGGAATATAAATGACCAGTCCTCTCTCATCATCTTCTCCTTTGCAATTTGGCTTGTTTTGTAGCTTTCACACTTAGATATAGCTGACCTGCACTACTTCCCCTCCCTTTTTTTAGGTATGTGTTTAAGATTGTTTTGATCACATGGAACACATACAATAAGGATTCCTTTCAGAAAAATCACAAGAAATGGGATAAATAAACTAGCAAAATGAAATATAGGTCAATACTGATAAGTTTGATGCAACTGATTCTACGTATATTTAAAACAACCTAGCAGTTTAACTTCTTTTTAAAGATTAAGTCACTTAAGATATTAAAATTAAAAATCTTGTTTTAAATGTTTCTGGATGGAGAATTATTTGTTCACCTATGGCCAAGCATGTATTTACATATCCCTGAAGTGCATGGTATTCAGCTTTTCATAAACAACGACAGTCTTCCTTATCCGTAGGTAAATGTTTTTATTGTTTTTAAAATGTTGGGAGAGGGGGTAGCTATTGTTTACCCTGCCTTGTTTCTCATTGATGTCAAAAGCTGGTACCTGTCAGCAAGAGTTACTAGGATAATTAGACTAAGACTATAGTTACCAGCAAACCAAAAAGAAGAAAAAAGCAAACAGAAGAAAACTAATTCACAAGTGTATTTTCAAAAAACAAAAGACATTTAGTCATAAATGAGTTAACACCCACCATTTCTAATGAACATTACTTTCATGCATTCAACATACAAACTCCCCAAAATTCAACTGTCATTTTGTTTTTATGTATTTACCTGCCTTGTGTCACTATTCCCCTAAGATACAAGTTTCAAATTATGTTATCAAAAGTGACAGCCATATCAGAAATATCTTTTAAATCTTTTTCCATCTGAAAAAGTTACTAAGTACATGACAAATTGCAAATTTATTGTGTAGCTCATGTTTTGTTTAGACATGGAAACAGTACTCATGAATTTAAAGAGCTTCTTTACATAGATGTATATAATAATTTAATTTAGATGAGAAATAGTTTGGAAAAACTGTTTACTTTTAAACTACAGATCTTGCTTCTCCTAATGATTAAGCTACTAATCATTAAAAGGTACCTAAAATCAATGTTGCATTTAGGTTTCTGTTGAAATTCTAACAAACAACATTTGCAATGTTACTCACAGCTATTGTTTCTTCATAAAAAATTAAGATGAAATATTTGATGGACACAGCATTTTCAATTTAAAGGCTATAAAATAATCTTTAAACTTCCCAGCTGATTCATGCTGCTATCCCACCTAGAAATCTTACAATCAGATTGTCCTCAGATTACTAATCCACCCAAAAATGGACACCATTCAAGAAAAATAAAATGGGAAAATGAAAAAAGTCAGATATTTGAACAAAGGCCACCAAGAATGATAATCTGCTTCTTAAGAATAATTACTGCTGCAATAATTACACATGACGATTGATGTACTATTTGTATTTTTAATGGAGAAATAATAAATATGGCACGATACACATTTCTTCACTGTATCAGTGTTAAATATTTAACAGTTTCTTAAGTGTATAGTATACTATCACTAAAACTCAAGCCACTCCATCTGAAATCTAGGATTTCGCTGTTTGCTCATTTTAGGGAATCTTAGGCTACTAGTACAAAAAGCAGACTATGCTCAGACCTACATATAAAACGGAAGGTGAATCTTTGAGTTAATTTAAGTGTTATTTACAGAAAGGCACTTGAAAAAAAAATGTTTTCATTCTGCATACATATGCTCATATAAATTAGTATGATGAAAACATGGTTCTATTCTGACAGAACAATTTACACCATTTTCCCATTCATTTTGTGTTTCTTAATCTGTACTAGATTTGTAATTCCAACTCTGTATTTGTTCAGTTCAACTTTTCTAACATCTTACAAATATGACCAACTGATGCCCTACTTATGGGCCATAAAAATCATATGGGCATGTAAATAAACCCTCTTTAGGGAAGTCCAAAACTAAACGGATGCACAACCAACAAAACTT